>NC_053411.1:5350000-5352500 GCF_016859285.1 Xiphias gladius
TTACCTCAGAGATGAAATACTGCATAAGATGGCAACAGAGCAGTTGAGCCTGTCGGCATTTTGATAGCTCAAGATAACAACCTCCCACCATATTTTTCTTGTTTCCCTTTACCTCCTGCACCTTTCCCATATGTCAAACAACATAAGACTCTTTGCTCTTCAAAGGTTAGCCCAATAAAGAGCACACACCGCTCTGCTGACAAAACTGCAAATGTCAAAATGGTTAAAAAGCGGACTCCTCTGAACTTACCCCTTATCTTTTACATGAAGAGACAAGCAGCAGGCGCTGTTCTGACAGACCCGGGGTATCATGGGAGATGGAGTGAGAGTCTCTCCAGTAATCTATCACCTCCGGAGCAGAGGGAATCGTGATATTGAGACTGGGAATTGAGTGACACATGCAAACAAACTCGTATCCTGACAATAGAGCCAAAGAATTTAAGGAAAATATGAAATTGACATTTTTCTTTCTAATATTGCAATTCAAATTGTGATTATACAAATCTGCAAATTAAACTCCTGTTAATTTAACTCCTGTATTTGTTGTGTCCACAGAATTAAACAAGATACATTTGTACCAAACATTATCACAAATTTATCTTGTCAACTCTAAAGTTGATCAAAGTTGAGCTAAATTGGTCAATAATATTCAAATATAATCATGATATTCAAAAAATAGTAATAATGGTTCACCGCTGGTAAGTCACATCGTATAATGTTTTGACTGAGTACTCCTCATGATATCCTTCACAGCTCGGCTATGTAGCTGCTTAGCTTCACAGACTGACAGAATTAGCTGCTTCACAGCCCTGCATCCTGCAGGTTCCAATTTTGAACTTTTACAGTGATAAGCCTAGAGACGAAAAGTTCAACTGGGAGATTCACGTAACTCTGTTCAACACCTGTCTGCTATTTACACTCCACGACTACCACGTTAGCTGCTGTCTGAAATTGACTTGAGTCAATCGCCTAGACTTTTTATTTATAAATAGACTCATCACTTTGTTGTTCTTCTTTTGAATGACAAAAGACAGCCAATTCCTATTTTCTTTTTTTTCTTTTTAATGGTAACTAAAATAAATGATATTTCTTTTTCAACAAAACCATGTTTGGTTTTAATTGTACAGTTGCTGAAACACACTAGTATAAATAAGTATGAGTATAGGTGTGTTGAATAGGGGGTGTTTTTCATTAAAAGTTCTGTCTAGTGTTTACACTGGGGATTCAACATGACATATGAAGTAATGTACCGATTGAATTTCTTTGCTTTATTTTGCCACCTTATAAAAAGTTAATGCAGCACGTCCCAGTCACCAATTACATTCGATGTTCTCGGTTGAGAGGAGCAGAATTTATAGTTGACAGGTTCTGAGGTTCCTGGCAATCCTTTAATATTTCTATATTGACTGTATAGTAATAAAATCTATATTAAGTGTATAGTAATTCAGATTCAAACTGGAATTTAAACTCTAAAGCACACATTTGTCAATTTGGTGTACGCATGAACGCATGAACAGATAAACCTGCAAGTGCGTGTGTGTGTGTGTCTGGCTACATAGGGAGAAAATGGCTTTAACCTTCATGCCTACTCGATCGTCACCGCTCCGTAAATGTCACTCCATCTGCCTCCCCGCTACTCTCTACATCTCTGTTTACCTCTCTCTTTCTCCCTGCCGCACATAAGCTCTTTATCTCTTTCTGTTCCTCACGATCAACTCTTTATCTTTACATTTTGTTCCTCTCTACTCCTCTTATTTTCCTCCATGTTCCTTACAGTGTGCTTCCTAACTTCATCCTCTTCCCTCCAATCTTTTCTTTTCCTCCTCCATCCTTTTTTCTCCCTTTTCGCCTCTTCTTTTCTCTCACTCTAAACTCTTTCTCCCACCTTCTTTTCATCTCCCAGTCCTCCGATGTTAAATCAACTCCACAGCCACACTTTCCTCCTCTCACTTCTTTTTCACAACGTTCTGTCCCCCCACACATATAGACTTTTCCCCTCATTTTTCTTCCAACCTCTATACCTGTACAAGTAGCAGCCTCTTTCGCTCTCTCTTTTTGGCTTCCTCTTATTGTACTTTTTAAAGCCCACTCTGCCCCTCTCTTTCTCTGTCTGTCATACACTCGTTTAGAAAACCCTATGTCAGCATCCCTCTCCATCCTGCTTTCTCTTTTCCTTTTTGTTTTTTTTTCTGTCTACTTGATTCTCCCCCTTTAGCTAGGTTGGATCAATATATCTTAGCCTCTCAATCTGAAGCTTGAGAATGAGGCACCAGGAGACTAAAAAGGGAGAGCGAGTTGACAGAGAGGAAAAAAAACTGCTTAAAAAAGGGAGGGGGGGAACAATCGTGGGAAATGGGGGAAAAAATAGAAGGAAAGAGAAAGAAGTAAAGGAAAAGTGGTGAATTGTGGAAAAAAGCAGGGCAGTAAGAGATGGAGGGAGAGAGGGTGAGAGAAAGAAACAGAATAAGGGTGAGAAAGACAGCATAAACACCAAGATGAA